>NC_139793.1:0-25000 GCF_965231275.1 Zosterops lateralis
GGTGTGTTTTCTGTGTTCTCCAAGTGAAAATAAGCCTGTCCGGAGCCCGTGGTAGCTCCAGCTGCTTTGGAACACATTCTGCCACACTTGCTCTTTCTGCATGTCTCTAGCAGCCAGAAAGCGCTGTAAAGCGCTCTTTTCTCGAGAAAAGCAACACTCTGGGAAACCTCTGTAACTTTGCTTGCAGCAGCACCTTGGTGTGTTTTCTGTGTTCTCCAAGTGAAAATAAGCCTGTCCGGAGCCCGTGGTAGCTCCAGCTGCTTTGGAACACATTCTGCCACACTTGCTCTTTCTGCATGTCTCTAGCAGCCAGAAAGCGCTGTAAAGCGCTCTTTTCTCGAGAAAAGCAACACTCTGGGAAACCTCTGTAACTTTGCTTGCAGCAGCACCTTGGTGTGTTTTCTGTGTTCTCCAAGTGAAAATAAGCCTGTCCGGAGCCCGTGGTAGCTCCAGCTGCTTTGGAACACATTCTGCCACACTTGCTCTTTCTGCATGTCTCTAGCAGCCAGAAAGCGCTGTAAAGCGCTCTTTTCTCGAGAAAAGCAACACTCTGGGAAACCTCTGTAACTTTGCTTGCAGCAGCACCTTGGTGTGTTTTCTGTGTTCTCCAAGTGAAAATAAGCCTGTCCGGAGCCCGTGGTAGCTCCAGCTGCTTTGGAACACATTCTTCCACACTTGCTCTTTCTGCATGTCTCTAGCAGCCAGAAAGCGCTGTAAAGCGCTCTTTTCTCGAGAAAAGCAACACTCTGGGAAACCTCTGTAACTTTGCTTGCAGCAGCACCTTGGTGTGTTTTCTGTGTTCTCCAAGTGAAAATAAGCCTGTCCGGAGCCCGTGGTAGCTCCAGCTGCTTTGGAACACATTCTGCCACACTTGCTCTTTCTGCATGTCTCTAGCAGCCAGAAAGCGCTGTAAAGCGCTCTTTTCTCGAGAAAAGCAACACTCTGGGAAACCTCTGTAACTTTGCTTGCAGCAGCACCTTGGTGTGTTTTCTGTGTTCTCCAAGTGAAAATAAGCCTGTGCGGAGCCCGTGGTAGCTCCAGCTGCTTTGGAACACATTCTGCCACACTTGCTCTTTCTGCATGTCTCTAGCAGCCAGAAAGCGCTGTAAAGCGCTCTTTTCTCGAGAAAAGCAACACTCAGGGGGACTTGTGTAACTTTGCTTGCAGCAGCACCTTGGTGTGTTTTCTGTGTTCTCCAAGTGAAAAGAAGCCTGTCCGGAGCCCGTGGTAGCTCCAGCTGCTTTGGAACACATTCTGCCACACTTGCTCTTTCTGCATGTCTCTAGCAGCCAGAAAGCGCTGTAAAGTGCTCTTTTCTCGAGAAAAGCAACACTCAGGGGGACTTGTGTAACTTTGCTTGCAGCAGCACCTTGGTGTGTTTTCTGTGTTCTCCAAGTGAAAATAAGCCTGTCCGGAGCCCGTGGTAGCTCCAGCTGCTTTGGAACACATTCTGCCACACTTGCTCTTTCTGCATGTCTCTAGCAGCCAGAAAGCGCTGTAAAGCGCTCTTTTCTCGAGAAAAGCAACACTCTGGGAAACCTCTGTAACTTTGCTTGCAGCAGCACCTTGGTGTGTTTTCTGTGTTCTCCAAGTGAAAATAAGCCTGTCCGGAGCCCGTGGTAGCTCCAGCTGCTTTGGAACACATTCTGCCACACTTGCTCTTTCTGCATGTCTCTAGCAGCCAGAAAGCGCTGTAAAGCGCTCTTTTGCCCGAGAAAAGCAACACTCTGGGGGACTTGTGTAACTTTGCTTGCAGCAGCACCTTGGTGTGTTTTCTGTGTTCTCCAAGTGAAAATAAGCCTGTCCGGAGCCCGTGGTAGCTCCAGCTGCTTTGGAACACATTCTGCCACACTTGCTCTTTCTGCATGTCTCTAGCAGCCAGAAAGCGCTGTAAAGCGCTCTTTTGCCCGAGAAAAGCAACACTCAGGGGGACCTCTGTAACTTTGCTTGCAGCAGCACCTTGGTGTGTTTTCTGTGTTCTCCAAGTGAAAATAAGCCTGTCCGGAGCCCGTGGTAGCTCCAGCTGCTTTGGAACACATTCTGCCACACTTGCTCTTTCTGCATGTCTCTAGCAGCCAGAAAGCGCTGTAAAGCGCTCTTTTCTCGAGAAAAGCAACACTCAGGGGGACCTCTGTAACTTTGCTTGCGGCAGCACCTTGGTGTGTTTTCTGTGTTCTCCAAGTGAAAATAAGCCTGTCCGGAGCCCGTGGTAGCTCCAGCTGCTTTGGAACACATTCTGCCACACTTGCTCTTTCTGCATGTCTCTAGCAGCCAGAAAGCGCTGTAAAGCGCTCTTTTCTCGAGAAAAGCAACACTCAGGGGGACTTCTGTAACTTTGCTTGCAGCAGCACCTTGGTGTGTTTTCTGTGTTCTCCAAGTGAAAATAAGCCTGTCCGGAGCCCGTGGTAGCTCCAGCTGCTTTGGAACACATTCTGCCACACTTGCTCTTTCTGCATGTCTCTAGCAGCCAGAAAGCGCTGTAAAGCGCTCTTTTCTCGAGAAAAGCAACACTCAGGGGGACCTCTGTAACTTTGCTTGCAGCAGCACCTTGGTGTGTTTTCTGTGTTCTCCAAGTGAAAATAAGCCTGTCCGGAGCCCGTGGTAGCTCCAGCTGCTTTGGAACACATTCTGCCACACTTGCTCTTTCTGCATGTCTCTAGCAGCCAGAAAGCGCTGTAAAGCACGCTTTTGCCCGAGAAAAGCAACACTCTGGGAAACCTCTGTAACTTTGCTTGCAGCAGCACCTTGGTGTGTTTTCTGTGTTCTCCAAGTGAAAATAAGCCTGTCCGGAGCCCGTGGTAGCTCCAGCTGCTTTGGAACACATTCTGCCACACTTGCTCTTTCTGCATGTCTCTAGCAGCCAGAAAGCGCTGTAAAGCGCTCTTTTCTCGAGAAAAGCAACACTCAGGGGGACTTCTGTAACTTTGCTTGCAGCAGCACCTTGGTGTGTTTTCTGTGTTCTCCAAGTGAAAATAAGCCTGTCCGGAGCCCGTGGTAGCTCCAGCTGCTTTGGAACACATTCTGCCACACTTGCTCTTTCTGCATGTCTCTAGCAGCCAGAAAGCGCTGTAAAGCGCTCTTTTCTCGAGAAAAGCAACACTCAGGGGGACTTCTGTAACTTTGCTTGCAGCAGCACCTTGGTGTGTTTTCTGTGTTCTCCAAGTGAAAATAAGCCTGTCCGGAGCCCGTGGTAGCTCCAGCTGCTTTGGAACACATTCTGCCACACTTGCTCTTTCTGCATGTCTCTAGCAGCCAGAAAGCGCTGTAAAGCGCTCTTTTCTCGAGAAAAGCAACACTCTGGGAACCTCTGTAACTTTGCTTGCAGCAGCACCTTGGTGTGTTTTCTGTGTTCTCCAAGTGAAAATAAGCCTGTCCGGAGCCCGTGGTAGCTCCAGCTGCTTTGGAACACATTCTGCCACACTTGCTCTTTCTGCATGTCTCTAGCAGCCAGAAAGCGCTGTAAAGCGCTCTTTTCTCGAGAAAAGCAACACTCAGGGGGACTTGTGTAACTTTGCTTGCAGCAGCACCTTGGTGTGTTTTCTGTGTTCTCCAAGTGAAAATAAGCCTGTCCGGAGCCCGTGGTAGCTCCAGCTGCTTTGGAACACATTCTGCCACACTTGCTCTTTCTGCATGTCTCTAGCAGCCAGAAAGCGCTGTAAAGCGCTCTTTTCTCGAGAAAAGCAACACTCTGGGAAACCTCTGTAACTTTGCTTGCAGCAGCACCTTGGTGTGTTTTCTGTGTTCTCCAAGTGAAAATAAGCCTGTCCGGAGCCCGTGGTAGCTCCAGCTGCTTTGGAACACATTCTGCCACACTTGCTCTTTCTGCATGTCTCTAGCAGCCAGAAAGCGCTGTAAAGCGCTCTTTTCTCGAGAAAAGCAACACTCAGGGGGACTTCTGTAACTTTGCTTGCAGCAGCACCTTGGTGTGTTTTCTGTGTTCTCCAAGTGAAAATAAGCCTGTCCGGAGCCCGTGGTAGCTCCAGCTGCTTTGGAACACATTCTGCCACACTTGCTCTTTCTGCATGTCTCTAGCAGCCAGAAAGCGCTGTAAAGCGCTCTTTTGTCGAGAAAAGCAACACTCAGGGGGACTTGTGTAACTTTGCTTGCAGCAGCACCTTGGTGTGTTTTCTGTGTTCTCCAAGTGAAAATAAGCCTGTCCGGAGCCCGTGGTAGCTCCAGCTGCTTTGGAACACATTCTGCCACACTTGCTCTTTCTGCATGTCTCTAGCAGCCAGAAAGCGCTGTAAAGCGCTCTTTTGCCCGAGAAAAGCAACACTCAGGGGGACCTCTGTAACTTTGCTTGCAGCAGCACCTTGGTGTGTTTTCTGTGTTCTCCAAGTGAAAATAAGCCTGTCCGGAGCCCGTGGTAGCTCCAGCTGCTTTGGAACACATTCTGCCACACTTGCTCTTTCTGCATGTCTCTAGCAGCCAGAAAGCGCTGTAAAGCGCTCTTTTCTCGAGAAAAGCAACACTCAGGGGGACCTCTGTAACTTTGCTTGCAGCAGCACCTTGGTGTGTTTTCTGTGTTCTCCAAGTGAAAATAAGCCTGTCCGGAGCCCGTGGTAGCTCCAGCTGCTTTGGAACACATTCTGCCACACTTGCTCTTTCTGCATGTCTCTAGCAGCCAGAAAGCGCTGTAAAGCGCTCTTTTCTCGAGAAAAGCAACACTCAGGGGGACTTCTGTAACTTTGCTTGCAGCAGCACCTTGGTGTGTTTTCTGTGTTCTCCAAGTGAAAATAAGCCTGTCCGGAGCCCGTGGTAGCTCCAGCTGCTTTGGGAACACATTCTTCAACTTGCTCTTTCTGCATGTCTCTAGCAGCCAGAAAGCGCTGTAAAGCGCTCTTTTCTCGAGAAAAGCAACACTCAGGGGGACTTGTGTAACTTTGCTTGCAGCAGCACCTTGGTGTGTTTTCTGTGTTCTCCAAGTGAAAATAAGCCTGTCCGGAGCCCGTGGTAGCTCCAGCTGCTTTGGAACACATTCTGCCACACTTGCTCTTTCTGCATGTCTCTAGCAGCCAGAAAGCGCTGTAAAGCGCTCTTTTCCCCAGAAAAGCAACACTCAGGGGGACTTCTGTAACTTTGCTTGCAGCAGCACCTTGGTGTGTTTTCTGTGTTCTCCAAGTGAAAATAAGCCTGTCCGGAGCCCGTGGTAGCTCCAGCTGCTTTGGAACACATTCTGCCACACTTGCTCTTTCTGCATGTCTCTAGCAGCCAGAAAGCGCTGTAAAGCGCTCTTTTCCCCAGAAAAGCAACACTCAGGGGGACTTCTGTAACTTTGCTTGCAGCAGCACCTTGGTGTGTTTTCTGTGTTCTCCAAGTGAAAATAAGCCTGTCCGGAGCCCGTGGTAGCTCCAGCTGCTTTGGAACACATTCTGCCACACTTGCTCTTTCTGCATGTCTCTAGCAGCCAGAAAGCGCTGTAAAGCGCTCTTTTCTCGAGAAAAGCAACACTCTGGGGGACTTGTGTAACTTTGCTTGCAGCAGCACCTTGGTGTGTTTTCTGTGTTCTCCAAGTGAAAATAAGCCTGTCCGGAGCCCGTGGTAGCTCCAGCTGCTTTGGAACACATTCTGCCACACTTGCTCTTTCTGCATGTCTCTAGCAGCCAGAAAGCGCTGTAAAGCGCTCTTTTCTCGAGAAAAGCAACACTCAGGGGGACTTGTGTAACTTTGCTTGCAGCAGCACCTTGGTGTGTTTTCTGTGTTCTCCAAGTGAAAAGAAGCCTGTCCGGAGCCCGTGGTAGCTCCAGCTGCTTTGGAACACATTCTGCCACACTTGCTCTTTCTGCATGTCTCTAGCAGCCAGAAAGCGCTGTAAAGTGCTCTTTTCTCGAGAAAAGCAACACTCAGGGGGACTTGTGTAACTTTGCTTGCAGCAGCACCTTGGTGTGTTTTCTGTGTTCTCCAAGTGAAAATAAGCCTGTCCGGAGCCCGTGGTAGCTCCAGCTGCTTTGGAACACATTCTGCCACACTTGCTCTTTCTGCATGTCTCTAGCAGCCAGAAAGCGCTGTAAAGCGCTCTTTTCTCGAGAAAAGCAACACTCTGGGAAACCTCTGTAACTTTGCTTGCAGCAGCACCTTGGTGTGTTTTCTGTGTTCTCCAAGTGAAAATAAGCCTGTCCGGAGCCCGTGGTAGCTCCAGCTGCTTTGGAACACATTCTGCCACACTTGCTCTTTCTGCATGTCTCTAGCAGCCAGAAAGCGCTGTAAAGCGCTCTTTTGCCCGAGAAAAGCAACACTCTGGGGGACTTGTGTAACTTTGCTTGCAGCAGCACCTTGGTGTGTTTTCTGTGTTCTCCAAGTGAAAATAAGCCTGTCCGGAGCCCGTGGTAGCTCCAGCTGCTTTGGAACACATTCTGCCACACTTGCTCTTTCTGCATGTCTCTAGCAGCCAGAAAGCGCTGTAAAGCGCTCTTTTGCCCGAGAAAAGCAACACTCAGGGGGACCTCTGTAACTTTGCTTGCAGCAGCACCTTGGTGTGTTTTCTGTGTTCTCCAAGTGAAAATAAGCCTGTCCGGAGCCCGTGGTAGCTCCAGCTGCTTTGGAACACATTCTGCCACACTTGCTCTTTCTGCATGTCTCTAGCAGCCAGAAAGCGCTGTAAAGCGCTCTTTTCTCGAGAAAAGCAACACTCAGGGGGACCTCTGTAACTTTGCTTGCGGCAGCACCTTGGTGTGTTTTCTGTGTTCTCCAAGTGAAAATAAGCCTGTCCGGAGCCCGTGGTAGCTCCAGCTGCTTTGGAACACATTCTGCCACACTTGCTCTTTCTGCATGTCTCTAGCAGCCAGAAAGCGCTGTAAAGCGCTCTTTTCTCGAGAAAAGCAACACTCAGGGGGACTTCTGTAACTTTGCTTGCAGCAGCACCTTGGTGTGTTTTCTGTGTTCTCCAAGTGAAAATAAGCCTGTCCGGAGCCCGTGGTAGCTCCAGCTGCTTTGGAACACATTCTGCCACACTTGCTCTTTCTGCATGTCTCTAGCAGCCAGAAAGCGCTGTAAAGCGCTCTTTTCTCGAGAAAAGCAACACTCAGGGGGACCTCTGTAACTTTGCTTGCAGCAGCACCTTGGTGTGTTTTCTGTGTTCTCCAAGTGAAAATAAGCCTGTCCGGAGCCCGTGGTAGCTCCAGCTGCTTTGGAACACATTCTGCCACACTTGCTCTTTCTGCATGTCTCTAGCAGCCAGAAAGCGCTGTAAAGCACGCTTTTGCCCGAGAAAAGCAACACTCTGGGAAACCTCTGTAACTTTGCTTGCAGCAGCACCTTGGTGTGTTTTCTGTGTTCTCCAAGTGAAAATAAGCCTGTCCGGAGCCCGTGGTAGCTCCAGCTGCTTTGGAACACATTCTGCCACACTTGCTCTTTCTGCATGTCTCTAGCAGCCAGAAAGCGCTGTAAAGCGCTCTTTTCTCGAGAAAAGCAACACTCAGGGGGACTTCTGTAACTTTGCTTGCAGCAGCACCTTGGTGTGTTTTCTGTGTTCTCCAAGTGAAAATAAGCCTGTCCGGAGCCCGTGGTAGCTCCAGCTGCTTTGGAACACATTCTGCCACACTTGCTCTTTCTGCATGTCTCTAGCAGCCAGAAAGCGCTGTAAAGCGCTCTTTTCTCGAGAAAAGCAACACTCAGGGGGACTTCTGTAACTTTGCTTGCAGCAGCACCTTGGTGTGTTTTCTGTGTTCTCCAAGTGAAAATAAGCCTGTCCGGAGCCCGTGGTAGCTCCAGCTGCTTTGGAACACATTCTGCCACACTTGCTCTTTCTGCATGTCTCTAGCAGCCAGAAAGCGCTGTAAAGCGCTCTTTTCTCGAGAAAAGCAACACTCTGGGAAACCTCTGTAACTTTGCTTGCAGCAGCACCTTGGTGTGTTTTCTGTGTTCTCCAAGTGAAAATAAGCCTGTCCGGAGCCCGTGGTAGCTCCAGCTGCTTTGGAACACATTCTGCCACACTTGCTCTTTCTGCATGTCTCTAGCAGCCAGAAAGCGCTGTAAAGCGCTCTTTTCTCGAGAAAAGCAACACTCAGGGGGACTTGTGTAACTTTGCTTGCAGCAGCACCTTGGTGTGTTTTCTGTGTTCTCCAAGTGAAAATAAGCCTGTCCGGAGCCCGTGGTAGCTCCAGCTGCTTTGGAACACATTCTGCCACACTTGCTCTTTCTGCATGTCTCTAGCAGCCAGAAAGCGCTGTAAAGCGCTCTTTTCTCGAGAAAAGCAACACTCAGGGGGACTTCTGTAACTTTGCTTGCAGCAGCACCTTGGTGTGTTTTCTGTGTTCTCCAAGTGAAAAGAAGCCTGTCCGGAGCCCGTGGTAGCTCCAGCTGCTTTGGAACACATTCTGCCACACTTGCTCTTTCTGCATGTCTCTAGCAGCCAGAAAGCGCTGTAAAGCGCTCTTTTCTCGAGAAAAGCAACACTCAGGGGGACTTGTGTAACTTTGCTTGCAGCAGCACCTTGGTGTGTTTTCTGTGTTCTCCAAGTGAAAATAAGCCTGTCTGGAGCCCGTGGTAGCTCCAGCTGCTTTGGAACACATTCTGCCACACTTGCTCTTTCTGCATGTCTCTAGCAGCCAGAAAGCGCTGTAAAGCGCTCTTTTGCCCGAGAAAAGCAACACTCAGGGGGACCTCTGTAACTTTGCTTGCAGCAGCACCTTGGTGTGTTTTCTGTGTTCTCCAAGTGAAAATAAGCCTGTCCGGAGCCCGTGGTAGCTCCAGCTGCTTTGGAACACATTCTGCCACACTTGCTCTTTCTGCATGTCTCTAGCAGCCAGAAAGCGCTGTAAAGCGCTCTTTTGCCCGAGAAAAGCAACACTCAGGGGGACCTCTGTAACTTTGCTTGCAGCAGCACCTTGGTGTGTTTTCTGTGTTCTCCAAGTGAAAATAAGCCTGTCCGGAGCCCGTGGTAGCTCCAGCTGCTTTGGAACACATTCTGCCACACTTGCTCTTTCTGCATGTCTCTAGCAGCCAGAAAGCGCTGTAAAGCGCTCTTTTCTCGAGAAAAGCAACACTCAGGGGGACTTGTGTAACTTTGCTTGCAGCAGCACCTTGGTGTGTTTTCTGTGTTCTCCAAGTGAAAATAAGCCTGTCCGGAGCCCGTGGTAGCTCCAGCTGCTTTGGAACACATTCTGCCACACTTGCTCTTTCTGCATGTCTCTAGCAGCCAGAAAGCGCTGTAAAGCGCTCTTTTCTCGAGAAAAGCAACACTCAGGGGGACTTCTGTAACTTTGCTTGCAGCAGCACCTTGGTGTGTTTTCTGTGTTCTCCAAGTGAAAATAAGCCTGTCCGGAGCCCGTGGTAGCTCCAGCTGCTTTGGAACACATTCTGCCACACTTGCTCTTTCTGCATGTCTCTAGCAGCCAGAAAGCGCTGTAAAGCGCTCTTTTCTCGAGAAAAGCAACACTCAGGGGGACTTCTGTAACTTTGCTTGCAGCAGCACCTTGGTGTGTTTTCTGTGTTCTCCAAGTGAAAATAAGCCTGTCCGGAGCCCGTGGTAGCTCCAGCTGCTTTGGAACACATTCTGCCACACTTGCTCTTTCTGCATGTCTCTAGCAGCCAGAAAGCGCTGTAAAGCGCTCTTTTCCCCAGAAAAGCAACACTCAGGGGGACTTCTGTAACTTTGCTTGCAGCAGCACCTTGGTGTGTTTTCTGTGTTCTCCAAGTGAAAAGAAGCCTGTCCGGAGCCCGTGGTAGCTCCAGCTGCTTTGGAACACATTCTGCCACACTTGCTCTTTCTGCATGTCTCTAGCAGCCAGAAAGCGCTGTAAAGCGCTCTTTTCTCGAGAAAAGCAACACTCAGGGGGACTTCTGTAACTTTGCTTGCAGCAGCACCTTGGTGTGTTTTCTGTGTTCTCCAAGTGCAAAGAAGCCTGTCCGGAGCCCGTGGTAGCTCCAGCTGCTTTGGAACACATTCTGCCACACTTGCTCTTTCTGCATGTCTCTAGCAGCCAGAAAGCGCTGTAAAGCGCTCTTTTCTCGAGAAAAGCAACACTCAGGGGGACTTCTGTAACTTTGCTTGCAGCAGCACCTTGGTGTGTTTTCTGTGTTCTCCAAGTGAAAATAAGCCTGTCCAGAGCCCGTGGTAGCTCCAGCTGCTTTGGAACACATTCTGCCACACTTGCTCTTTCTGCATGTCTCTAGCAGCCAGAAAGCGCTGTAAAGCGCTCTTTTCTCGAGAAAAGCAACACTCAGGGGGACTTGTGTAACTTTGCTTGCAGCAGCACCTTGGTGTGTTTTCTGTGTTCTCCAAGTGAAAATAAGCCTGTCCGGAGCCCGTGGTAGCTCCAGCTGCTTTGGAACACATTCTGCCACACTTGCTCTTTCTGCATGTCTCTAGCAGCCAGAAAGCGCTGTAAAGCGCTCTTTTCTCGAGAAAAGCAACACTCTGGGAAACCTCTGTAACTTTGCTTGCAGCAGCACCTTGGTGTGTTTTCTGTGTTCTCCAAGTGAAAATAAGCCTGTCCGGAGCCCGTGGTAGCTCCAGCTGCTTTGGAACACATTCTGCCACACTTGCTCTTTCTGCATGTCTCTAGCAGCCAGAAAGCGCTGTAAAGCGCTCTTTTCTCGAGAAAAGCAACACTCAGGGGGACTTGTGTAACTTTGCTTGCAGCAGCACCTTGGTGTGTTTTCTGTGTTCTCCAAGTGAAAAGAAGCCTGTCCGGAGCCCGTGGTAGCTCCAGCTGCTTTGGAACACATTCTGCCACACTTGCTCTTTCTGCATGTCTCTAGCAGCCAGAAAGCGCTGTAAAGCGCTCTTTTCTCGAGAAAAGCAACACTCAGGGGGACCTCTGTAACTTTGCTTGCAGCAGCACCTTGGTGTGTTTTCTGTGTTCTCCAAGTGAAAATAAGCCTGTCCGGAGCCCGTGGTAGCTCCAGCTGCTTTGGAACACATTCTGCCACACTTGCTGTTTCTGCACGTCTCTAGCAGCCAGAAAGCGCTGTAAAGCGCTCTTTTGCCCGAGAAAAGCAACACTCAGGGGGACCTCTGTAACTTTGCTTGCAGCAGCACCTTGGTGTGTTTTCTGTGTTCTCCAAGTGAAAAGAAGCCTGTCCGGAGCCCGTGGTAGCTCCAGCTGCTTTGGAACACATTCTGCCACACTTGCTCTTTCTGCATGTCTCTAGCAGCCAGAAAGCGCTGTAAAGCGCTCTTTTCTCGAGAAAAGCAACACTCAGGGGGACTTCTGTAACTTTGCTTGCAGCAGCACCTTGGTGTGTTTTCTGTGTTCTCCAAGTGAAAATAAGCCTGTCCGGAGCCCGTGGTAGCTCCAGCTGCTTTGGAACACATTCTGCCACACTTGCTCTTTCTGCATGTCTCTAGCAGCCAGAAAGCGCTGTAAAGCGCTCTTTTCTCGAGAAAAGCAACACTCAGGGGGACTTCTGTAACTTTGCTTGCAGCAGCACCTTGGTGTGTTTTCTGTGTTCTCCAAGTGAAAATAAGCCTGTCCGGAGCCCGTGGTAGCTCCAGCTGCTTTGGAACACATTCTGCCACACTTGCTCTTTCTGCATGTCTCTAGCAGCCAGAAAGCGCTGTAAAGCGCTCTTTTCTCGAGAAAAGCAACACTCAGGGGGACTTGTGTAACTTTGCTTGCAGCAGCACCTTGGTGTGTTTTCTGTGTTCTCCAAGTGAAAATAAGCCTGTCCGGAGCCCGTGGTAGCTCCAGCTGCTTTGGAACACATTCTGCCACACTTGCTCTTTCTGCATGTCTCTAGCAGCCAGAAAGCGCTGTAAAGCGCTCTTTTCCCCAGAAAAGCAACACTCAGGGGGACTTCTGTAACTTTGCTTGCAGCAGCACCTTGGTGTGTTTTCTGTGTTCTCCAAGTGAAAAGAAGCCTGTCCGGAGCCCGTGGTAGCTCCAGCTGCTTTGGAACACATTCTGCCACACTTGCTCTTTCTGCATGTCTCTAGCAGCCAGAAAGCGCTGTAAAGCGCTCTTTTCTCGAGAAAAGCAACACTCAGGGGGACTTCTGTAACTTTGCTTGCAGCAGCACCTTGGTGTGTTTTCTGTGTTCTCCAAGTGAAAAGAAGCCTGTCCGGAGCCCGTGGTAGCTCCAGCTGCTTTGGAACACATTCTGCCACACTTGCTCTTTCTGCATGTCTCTAGCAGCCAGAAAGCGCTGTAAAGCGCTCTTTTCTCGAGAAAAGCAACACTCAGGGGGACTTGTGTAACTTTGCTTGCAGCAGCACCTTGGTGTGTTTTCTGTGTTCTCCAAGTGAAAATAAGCCTGTCCAGAGCCCGTGGTAGCTCCAGCTGCTTTGGAACACATTCTGCCACACTTGCTCTTTCTGCATGTCTCTAGCAGCCAGAAAGCGCTGTAAAGCGCTCTTTTCTCGAGAAAAGCAACACTCAGGGGGACTTGTGTAACTTTGCTTGCAGCAGCACCTTGGTGTGTTTTCTGTGTTCTCCAAGTGAAAATAAGCCTGTCCGGAGCCCGTGGTAGCTCCAGCTGCTTTGGAACACATTCTGCCACACTTGCTCTTTCTGCATGTCTCTAGCAGCCAGAAAGCGCTGTAAAGCGCTCTTTTCTCGAGAAAAGCAACACTCTGGGAAACCTCTGTAACTTTGCTTGCAGCAGCACCTTGGTGTGTTTTCTGTGTTCTCCAAGTGAAAATAAGCCTGTCCGGAGCCCGTGGTAGCTCCAGCTGCTTTGGAACACATTCTGCCACACTTGCTCTTTCTGCATGTCTCTAGCAGCCAGAAAGCGCTGTAAAGCGCTCTTTTCTCGAGAAAAGCAACACTCAGGGGGACTTGTGTAACTTTGCTTGCAGCAGCACCTTGGTGTGTTTTCTGTGTTCTCCAAGTGAAAATAAGCCTGTCCGGAGCCCGTGGTAGCTCCAGCTGCTTTGGAACACATTCTGCCACACTTGCTCTTTCTGCATGTCTCTAGCAGCCAGAAAGCGCTGTAAAGCGCTCTTTTCTCGAGAAAAGCAACACTCTGGGAAACCTCTGTAACTTTGCTTGCAGCAGCACCTTGGTGTGTTTTCTGTGTTCTCCAAGTGAAAATAAGCCTGTCCGGAGCCCGTGGTAGCTCCAGCTGCTTTGGAACACATTCTGCCACACTTGCTCTTTCTGCATGTCTCTAGCAGCCAGAAAGCGCTGTAAAGCGCTCTTTTCTCGAGAAAAGCAACACTCAGGGGGACTTCTGTAACTTTGCTTGCAGCAGCACCTTGGTGTGTTTTCTGTGTTCTCCAAGTGAAAATAAGCCTGTCCGGAGCCCGTGGTAGCTCCAGCTGCTTTGGAACACATTCTGCCACACTTGCTCTTTCTGCATGTCTCTAGCAGCCAGAAAGCGCTGTAAAGCGCTCTTTTCTCGAGAAAAGCAACACTCAGGGGGACTTCTGTAACTTTGCTTGCAGCAGCACCTTGGTGTGTTTTCTGTGTTCTCCAAGTGAAAATAAGCCTGTCCGGAGCCCGTGGTAGCTCCAGCTGCTTTGGAACACATTCTGCCACACTTGCTCTTTCTGCATGTCTCTAGCAGCCAGAAAGCGCTGTAAAGCGCTCTTTTCTCGAGAAAAGCAACACTCAGGGGGACTTCTGTAACTTTGCTTGCAGCAGCACCTTGGTGTGTTTTCTGTGTTCTCCAAGTGAAAATAAGCCTGTCCGGAGCCCGTGGTAGCTCCAGCTGCTTTGGAACACATTCTGCCACACTTGCTCTTTCTGCATGTCTCTAGCAGCCAGAAAGCGCTGTAAAGCGCTCTTTTCCCCAGAAAAGCAACACTCAGGGGGACTTCTGTAACTTTGCTTGCAGCAGCACCTTGGTGTGTTTTCTGTGTTCTCCAAGTGAAAATAAGCCTGTCCGGAGCCCGTGGTAGCTCCAGCTGCTTTGGAACACATTCTGCCACACTTGCTCTTTCTGCATGTCTCTAGCAGCCAGAAAGCGCTGTAAAGCGCTCTTTTCTCGAGAAAAGCAACACTCAGGGGGACTTCTGTAACTTTGCTTGCAGCAGCACCTTGGTGTGTTTTCTGTGTTCTCCAAGTGAAAATAAGCCTGTCCGGAGCCCGTGGTAGCTCCAGCTGCTTTGGAACACATTCTGCCACACTTGCTCTTTCTGCATGTCTCTAGCAGCCAGAAAGCGCTGTAAAGCGCTCTTTTCTCGAGAAAAGCAACACTCAGGGGGACTTGTGTAACTTTGCTTGCAGCAGCACCTTGGTGTGTTTTCTGTGTTCTCCAAGTGAAAATAAGCCTGTCCGGAGCCCGTGGTAGCTCCAGCTGCTTTGGAACACATTCTGCCACACTTGCTCTTTCTGCATGTCTCTAGCAGCCAGAAAGCGCTGTAAAGCGCTCTTTTCTCGAGAAAAGCAACACTCAGGGGGACTTGTGTAACTTTGCTTGCAGCAGCACCTTGGTGTGTTTTCTGTGTTCTCCAAGTGAAAATAAGCCTGTCCGGAGCCCGTGGTAGCTCCAGCTGCTTTGGAACACATTCTGCCACACTTGCTCTTTCTGCATGTCTCTAGCAGCCAGAAAGCGCTGTAAAGCGCTCTTTTCTCGAGAAAAGCAACACTCAGGGGGACTTGTGTAACTTTGCTTGCAGCAGCACCTTGGTGTGTTTTCTGTGTTCTCCAAGTGAAAAGAAGCCTGTCCGGAGCCCGTGGTAGCTCCAGCTGCTTTGGAACACATTCTGCCACACTTGCTCTTTCTGCATGTCTCTAGCAGCCAGAAAGCGCTGTAAAGCGCTCTTTTCTCGAGAAAAGCAACACTCAGGGGGACTTCTGTAACTTTGCTTGCAGCAGCACCTTGGTGTGTTTTCTGTGTTCTCCAAGTGAAAAGAAGCCTGTCCGGAGCCCGTGGTAGCTCCAGCTGCTTTGGAACACATTCTGCCACACTTGCTCTTTCTGCATGTCTCTAGCAGCCAGAAAGCGCTGTAAAGCGCTCTTTTCTCGAGAAAAGCAACACTCAGGGGGACTTCTGTAACTTTGCTTGCAGCAGCACCTTGGTGTGTTTTCTGTGTTCTCCAAGTGAAAATAAGCCTGTCCGGAGCCCGTGGTAGCTCCAGCTGCTTTGGAACACATTCTGCCACACTTGCTCTTTCTGCATGTCTCTAGCAGCCAGAAAGCGCTGTAAAGCGCTCTTTTGCCCGAGAAAAGCAACACTCAGGGGGACTTGTGTAACTTTGCTTGCAGCAGCACCTTGGGGTGTTTTCTGTGTTCTCCAAGTGAAAATAAGCCTGTCCGGAGCCCGTGGTAGCTCCAGCTGCTTTGGAACACATTCTGCCACACTTGCTCTTTCTGCATGTCTCTAGCAGCCAGAAAGCGCTGTAAAGCGCTCTTTTCTCGAGAAAAGCAACACTCTGGGGGACCTCTGTAACTTTGCTTGCAGCAGCACCTTGGTGTGTTTTCTGTGTTCTCCAAGTGAAAATAAGCCTGTCCGGAGCCCGTGGTAGCTCCAGCTGCTTTGGAACACATTCTGCCACACTTGCTCTTTCTGCATGTCTCTAGCAGCCAGAAAGCGCTGTAAAGCGCTCTTTTCTCGAGAAAAGCAACACTCAGGGGGACTTGTGTAACTTTGCTTGCAGCAGCACCTTGGTGTGTTTTCTGTGTTCTCCAAGTGAAAATAAGCCTGTCCGGAGCCCGTGGTAGCTCCAGCTGCTTTGGAACACGTTCTGCCACACTTGCTCTTTCTGCATGTCTCTAGCAGCCAGAAAGCGCTGTAAAGCGCTCTTTTCTCGAGAAAAGCAACACTCTGGGAAACCTCTGTAACTTTGCTTGCAGCAGCACCTTGGTGTGTTTTCTGTGTTCTCCAAGTGAAAATAAGCCTGTCCGGAGCCCGTGGTAGCTCCAGCTGCTTTGGAACACATTCTGCCACACTTGCTGTTTCTGCACGTCTCTAGCAGCCAGAAAGTGCTGTAAAGCGCTCTTTTGCCCGAGAAAAGCAACACTCTGGGAAACCTCTGTAACTTTGCTTGCAGCAGCACCTTGGTGTGTTTTCTGTGTTCTCCAAGTGAAAATAAGCCTGTCCGGAGCCTGTGGTAGCTCCAGCTGCTTTGGAACACATTCTGCCACACTTGCTGTTTCTGCATGTCTCTAGCAGCCAGAAAACAGTTCAATCCGAACCCTAACCTTAAACCTAATCCAAAACCTAACCCTAACCTGATTCCTAGGCCTAACCTGAAGCCTAACCCCAACTCTTACCCTTACCCTATCCCTAACCCACACACTAACACCGAACCGTAACTCTTACCCTAACTGTAACCCTAACTCTAAACCTAATCCTGAGCCTAACCCTGACCCTAACCTTAACCCTAACCCTTACCCTAACCCTAAACCTAATCCTTAACTTAATCCTAACCCTAACCATAATTTTACCTTGAATCTCACCCTAACCATAACCCTAAACCTGATCCTGACCCTGAACATGACCCTAAAGCTAAGACTAACCCTGAATTTAACCCTGACCCTAATCCTAACCCTAACCATAACCCTAAAGCTAACACAAACTCTATCCCTAAACCTGACCCTAACCCTAAACCTAAGCCTAAGACTAAATCTAACCCTAAACCTAAACCTAAACCTAAGCCTAAACATAAGTCTAAGCCTAACCCTAACCCTAAGCCTATCCCTAATGCTAACTCCTAATCCTAACCCAAACCCTAACCCTAACCTAAACCTAACCCTAACCCTTAACCTAAGCCTAAGCCTAAGCCTAAATCTCCCCCTAAAATTAAACCTAAGCATAAACATACGTCTAACCCTAACCCTAACCCTAAACTTAACCCTAACCCAAAACCTAACCCTAACCCTAACCTAACCCTTATCCTGAACCTCACCCTGTGCCTAACCCTAACCCTAACCCTAACCTTACCTAGAACCTAACACTAACCATAACCCTAGCCCTAATCCTAAACCTAACCCTGAGCCTAACCCTAAACCAAACCCTAATCCTGAACCTAATCCTGAGTCTAACCCTAAACCTAATCCTAACCCTAAACCAAACCCTAACCCTAACCCTAACTTTAAACCTATCCCTAATGCTAACCCCTAACCCAAACTCTAACCCTAACCTAACCCTAAGCCTAAGCCTAAGCCTAACTCTAACCCTAAAACTAAACCTAGGCCTAAACCTAAGCCTAAGACTAAACCTAAACCTAACCCTAACCCAAAACCTAACCCTAACCCTAACACCAAGCCTAGGCCTTAGCCTTACCCTAACCCTAACTTTAACCCTAACCTTAAGCCTAACCCTAACCCCAACCCTAACCCAAACAATAACACCGAAACCTCACCCTAAACCTAAACCTAAGCCTAATCCTGAACCTAACCCTGAGCTGAACCCTAACCCTAACCCTAACCCAAACCCCTAAACCTAACCCTGAGCCTAACCCTATCCCTAACTTGAACCCTAAACCTAACGCTAAGCCTAAGCCGAAGCCTAACCCTGAACATAAGCCTGAGCCTAACCCTAACCTTAACACTAACCCTAACCCCAATCCTGAACCTTACCTGAGCCTAACACTAATCCTAACCCTAACCCAAAGCCTAAGCCAAAACCCAAGCCTAAACCTAAGCCTAAGCTTAAGCCTAAGCCTAACCCTAACACTAACCCCTAACCCTAAACCTAACCCTAACCCTAGCACTAACCCTAACCCTAACTTTACCTTGAACCTAAGAGTAACCATAACCCTAACCCTGACCCTTACCCTGCACATGACCCTAAAAGTAAACCTCACCCTGAACCTAACCCTGACCCTAATCCTAACCCTAATCATAAACTTAAATTTAACACAAACCCTAACCCTAACCCCAACACTAACCCTAACCCTAACCCTGAACCTAAGACTTACCCTAACCCTAACCCTAATCCCAAGCCTAAACCTAAGCCTAAGCCTAAATCTAACCCTAAAGATAACCCCTGACCCTAAGCATAACGCTAACACTAAACTTAAGCCTAAGCCTAATTCTAACTCTAAACCTAAACCTACGGCTAAGCCTAAGCCTAACCAAAAACCTAACCCTAACACTAACCCTAACCCAAAAACTAATTTTAACCCTAACCCAAAGCCTAGGCCTAACCTGAACTCTAACCCTAACCCTAAACACTAACCCTAACCCTAACGCTAACCCTAACGCTAACCCTAACGCTAACCCTAACCATAACCCTAACATAAACGGTAACCCTAACCCTAAACCTAATCCTAACCCTAACTTTACCTCAAACCTAAGACTAACCATTACCCTAACCCTGACCCTGACCCTGAACATGACCCTAAAAGTAAGCCTAACCCTGAACTTTACCCTGACCCTAACCCTAACCCTAAACTTAAACATAACCCTAAGCCTAACCCTAACCCCTAAGCCTAACCCTAACACCTAAGCCTAAGCCTAAGCCTAAGCCTAAGCCTAACCCTAACCCGAACTATAAAACTAAGCCTAACCCTAACTCCAACCCTAACCCTAAACCCTAACCCTAATTCTAACCCAAAGCCTAACTCCAAACTTAAGCCTAAGCCTAAATTTAACCCTAACCCTAACCCTAAACCTAACTCTAACCTAAAGCCTATCTCTAACCTAACCCTAACCCATACACTAACACCGAACGCTAACCCTAATCCCACCCCTAACTCTAACACAAAGCCTAGGCCTAATTCTAACCCTAACCCTAAACCTAACCCTAACCCTATACCTAAACTTAACCGTAACCCTAAACCTAAGTCTAAGCCTAAATCAAACCCTAAACCTAAACCTAGGCCTAAACCTAAGCCTAAGACTAACCCTAAACCTAAACCTAAGCCTAACCCAAAACCTAACCCTAACCCTAACACCAAGCCTAGGCCTTAGCCTAACCCTAAACCTAACCCTAATTCTAACCCTAACCCTCACCTTAAGCCTATCCCTAACCCAAAGCCTAACTCTAAACCCAAGCCTAACCCTAACCCTAAGCTTAAGCCTAAGCCTAACCCTAACCCTAACACTAACCCCTAACCCTAAACGTAATCCTCACCCTAGCACTAACCCTAACCCTAACCCTAACCCTAACCCTAACCCTAACCCTAACCCTAACCCTAACCCTAACCCTAACCCTAACTTTACCTTGAACCTAAGAGTAACCATAACCCTAACCCTGACCCTTACCCTGAACATGACCCTGAAAGTGAACCTAACCCTGACCCTAACCCTAACCCTAACCCTAACCCTAATCTTAAACCTAAACCTAAACCTAAACTTAAACCTAACCCTAACCCTAACCCTAACCCTAACCCCTAACCCTAACCCTAACCCTGACCCCTATCCCTAAGCCTAGGCCTAACCCTTACCCTAACCCGAACCCTAAAACTAAGCCTAACCCTAATCCTAACCCTAACCCTAAAATAACCCTAACCCTGAACCTAAGACTTACCCTAACCCTAATCCCAAGCCTAACCCTAAGCCTAAGCCTAAATCTAACCCGAAACCTAACCCCTGACCCTAAGCCTAAGCCTAAGCATAACGCTAACCCTAAACTTAAGCCTAAGCTTAAATCTAACCCTAAAACTAAACCTACGCCTAAGCCTAAGCCTAACCCAAAACCTAACCCAAACACTAACCCTAACCCTAACACTAACGCTAACCCTAACTATAACCCTAACCCTAACACAAACCCCAACACTAAACTTAAACCTAACCCTAAGCCTAACCCTAACCCTAACCCTAACCCTAAGCCCTAACCCTAACCCTAACCCGAACCCTAAAACTAAGCCTAACCCTAACTCCAACCCTAACCCTAAACCCTAACCCTAATTCTAACCCAAAGCCTAACTCTAAACCTAAGCCTAAGCCTAAGCCTAAATTTAAACCTAACCCTAACCCTAACCCTAACCTTAACCCTAAACGTAAGCCTAACCCTAACCCTAACACTAACCCTAACCCTAACCCTAACCCTAACCCTAACACAAAACCTAACCCTAACCCTAACCCTAAACCTAAACCTAAACTTAAACCTAACCCTAACACAAACCCTAACCCTAACCCTAACCCTAACCCAAAACCTAACTCTAACACAAACCCTAACCCTAACCCTAACCCTAACCCTTACCCAAAACCTAAGCCTAACCCTAAACCTAAGCCTAAGCCTAACCCTAACACTAACCCCTAACCCTAAACCTCATCCTCACCCTAGCACTAACCCTAACCCTAACTTTACCTTGAACCTAAGAGTAACCATAACCCTAACCCTGACCCTGACCCTGAACATGACCCTGAAAGTGAACCTAACCCTGACCCTAACCCTAACCCTAACCCTAACCCTAAACTTAAACCTAACCCTAACCCTAAACCTAACCCTAACCCCTAACCCTAAACCTAACCCTAACCCCTAACCCTAACCCTAACCCTAACCCCTATCCCTAAGCCTAAGCCTAACCCTTACCCTAACCCGAACCCTAAAACTAAGCCTAACCCTAACTCCAACCCTAACCCTAAAACCTAACCCTAACCCTAACCCTAATTCTAACCCAAAGCCTAACTCCAAACCTAAGCCTAATCCTAAGCCTAAATTTAACCCTAACCCTAACCCTAAACCTAACCCTAACTCTAACCTAAAACCTATCCCTAAGACTAACCCTAACCACACACTAACATCGAACCCTAACCCTAACCCTAACCCCACCCCTAACTCTAACCCAAAGCCTAGGCCTAATTCTAACCCTAACCGTAACCCTAACCCTAATCCTGAACCTAACCCTAATCCAAACCCTAACCCTAAAATAACCCTAACCCTGAACCTAAGACTTACCCTAACCCTAATCCCAAGCCTAACCCTAAGCCTAAGCCTAAATCTAACCCGAAACCTAACCCCTGACCCTAAGCCTAAGCCTAAGCATAACGCTAACCCTAAACTTAAGCCTAAACTTAAATCTAACCCTAAAACTAAACCTACGCCTAAGCCTAAGCCTAACCCAAAACCTAACCCAAACACTAACCCTAACCCTAACCCTAACGCTAACCCTAACTATAACCCTAACCCTAACACAAACCCCAACACTAAACTTAAACCTAACCCTAACCCTAAGCCTAACCCTAACCCTAACCCCTAACCGTAACCCTAACCCTAACCCTAACCCTAACCCTGACCCGAACCCTAAAACTAAGCCTAACCCTAACTCCAACCCTAACCCTAAACCCTAACCCTAATTCTAACCCAAAGCCTAACTCTAAACCTAAGCCTAAGCCTAAGCCTAAATTTAAACCTAACCCTAACCTTAACCCTAAACCTAAGCCTAACCCTAACCCTAACACTAACCCTAACCCTAACCCTAACCCTAACCCTAACACAAAACCTAACCCTAACCCTAACCCTAACCCTAAACCTAAACCTAAACTTAAACCTAACCCTAACCCTAAACCTAACCCTAACCCCTAACTCTAACCCTAACCCTAACCCCTATCCCCAAGCCTAAGCCTAACCCTTACCCTAACCTGAACCCTAAAACTAAGCCTAACCCTAACTCCAACCCTAACCCTAAACCCTAACCCTAACCCTAATTCTAACCCAAAGCCTAACTCCAAACCTAAGCCTAATCCTAAGCCTAAATTTAACCCTAACCCTAACCCTAAACCTAAGCCTAAGCCTAAATCAAACCCTAAACCTAACCCTAACACAAAACCTAACCCTAACCCTAACCCTAAGCCTAAGCCTAAGCCTAAGCCTAAGCCTAAGCCTAAGCCTAAGCCTAACCCTAACCCTAAACCTAACCCTAACACAAACCCTAACCCTAACCCTAACCCTAACCCAAAACCTAACTCTAACACAAACCCTAACCCTAACCCTAACCCTAACCCTTACCCAAAACCTAAGCCTAACCCTAAACCTAAGCCTAAGCCTAACCCTAACACTAACCCCTAACCCTAAACCTCATCCTCACCCTAGCACTAACCCTAACCCTAACTTTACCTTGAACCTAAGAGTAACCATAACCCTAACCCTGACCCTGACCCTGAACATGACCCTGAAAGTGAACCTAACCCTGACCCTAACCCTAACCCTAACCCTAACCCTAAACTTAAACCTAACCCTAACCCTAAACCTAACCCTAACCCCTAACCCTAAACCTAACCCTAACCCCTAACCCTAACCCTAACCCTAACCCCTATCCCTAAGCCTAAGCCTAACCCTTACCCTAACCCGAACCCTAAAACTAAGCCTAACCCTAACTCCAACCCTAACCCTAAAACCTAACCCTAACCCTAACCTTAATTCTAACCCAAAGCCTAACTCCAAACCTAAGCCTAATCCTAAACCTAAATTTAACCCTAACCCTAACCCTAAACCTAACCCTAACTCTAACCTAAAACCTATCCCTAAGACTAACCCTAACCACACACTAACACCGAACCCTAACCCTAACCCTAACCCCACCCCTAACTCTAACCCAAAGCCTAGGCCTAATTCTAACCCTAACCGTAACCCTAACCCTAATCCTGAACCTAACCCTAATCCTAACCCTAACCCTAAAATAACCCTAACCCTGAACCTAAGACTTACCCTAACCCTAATCCCAAGCCTAACCCTAAGCCTAAGCCTAAATCTAACCCGAAACCTAACCCCTGACCCTAAGCCTAAGCCTAAGCATAACGCTAACCCTAAACTTAAGCCTAAACTTAAATCTAACCCTAAAACTAAACCTACGCCTAAGCCTAAGCCTAACCCAAAACCTAACCCAAACACTAACCCTAACCCTAACCCTAACGCTAACCCTAACCATAACCCTAAGCCTAACCCTAACCCCTAAGCCTAACCCTAACCCTTACCCCTAACCGTAACCCTAACCCTAACCCTAACCCTAACCCGAACCCTAAAACTAAGCCTAACCCTAACTCCAACCCTAACCCTAAACCCTAACCCTAACCCTAATTCTAACCCAAAGCCTAACTCCAAACCTAAGCCTAAGCCTAAGCCTAAATTTAACCCTAACCCTAACCCTAAGCCTAAGCCTAACCCTAACCCTAAACCTAACCCTAACACAAACCCTAACCCTAACCCTAACCCTAACCCTAAACCTAAGCCTAAGCCTAACCCTGATCCTGATCGTAACCCTGAGCCTACCCATAATCCTAAACCTAAGCCTAAATCTAACCCTAAAAGTAAAGCTAGGCCTAAACCTAAGTCTCAGCCTAACCCTAACCAAAACCTAACACTAATCCGAAACCTAGCCATAACCTTAACCCTAACCCTGACCCTTACCCTGCACATGACCCTAAAAGTAAACCTCACCCTGAACCTAACCCTGACCCTAATCCTAACTCTAATCATAAACTTAAATTTAACACAAACCCTAACCCTAACCCCAACACTAACCCCTAACCGTAACCCTAACCCTAACCCTGAACCTGACCCTGAGCCTAACCCTAACCCTAACCCTAATCCTGATCCAAACCCTGAGCCGAACCCTAAACTTAACCCTAACCCTAATCCTAAGCCTATCCCTAATGCTAACCCCTAAGCCTAACCCTAAGCCTAACCCTAACCCTCACCCTAACCCTTACCCTAACCCTAACTAAACCCTAAACCTAAGCCTAAGCCTAAACCTAAACCTAACCCTAACACAAACCCTAACCGTAACCCTAACCCTAAACCTAAGCCTAAGACTAACCCTAATCCTGATCCTAACCCTGAGCCTAACCATAATCCTAAGCCTAACCCTAATCCTGATCCTAACCATAAGGCTAACCCTAACCCTAAGCCTATCCCTAACGCTAACCCCTAACCCTAAACCTAACCCAAACCCTAACCCTAACCCTAAGCCTAACCCTAAACCTAAGCCTAAACCTAAGCCTACACTTAAGCCTGAGCCTAAGCCTAACCCTAAACCTAACTTGAATCCTAAAGTTAGGTTTAAGGATTAACCCTAAAACTAAACCTAAGCCTAAACCTAAGCGGAAGCCTAACCCTGAACCTAACCCTGAGCCTAACCCTAACCCTAACACTAACCCTAACCTTAACCCTAACCCTAACCCTAACCCTAACCCTTACCCTAACCCTTATCCTAACCCAAACCCTAATCCTAACCCTAACCCAAACCCTAACCCTAACTCTAACCCTAACTCTAAACCTAAGCCTAAGCCTAAGCCTAAATCTAACCCTAAACCTAAAACTAGGCCTAAACTGAAGTCTCAGCCTAACCCTAACACAAAACGTAACCCTAACTGTAAACCTAACCCTAACCCTCACCCTAACCTTTACCCTAACCCTAACCCTAATCATAACCCCTAACCCTAACCCTTACCCTATCCCTAAACCTAAGCCTAAGCCTAACCCTAATCCTAAACCTAAGCCTAACCCAAAACCTAACCCTAACCCTAAGCCTAAGCCTAACCCAAAACCTAAACATAACCCTAACTCAATGCCTAGGCCTAACACGAAACCTAACACTAACCCTAACCATCATCCTGAACCTAAAAATGAGCCTAACCATAACCCTAATCCAAACATTAACCCTAACCCTCACCCTCACCCTAACCCTAATCCTAACCCTAAGCCTAACCCTAACCCTAACCCTAAGCCTATCCCTAATGCTAACCCCTAAACCTAACCCGAAGCCTAACCCTAACCCTCACCCTAACCCTTACCCTAACCCTAACTTAACCCTAAACCTAAGCCTAAGCCTAAACCTAAACCTAACCCTAACACAAACCCTAACCCTAACCCTAACCCCAAACCTAAGCCTAAGACTAACCCTAATCCTGATCCTAACCCTGAGCCTAACCATAATCCTAAGCCTAACCCTAATCCTGATCCTAACCCTAAGCCTATCCCTAACGCTAACCCCTAACCCTAAACCTAACCCAAACCCTAACCCTAACCCTAAGCCTAACCCTAAACCTAAGCCTAAACCTAAGCCTACACTTAAGCCTAAGCCTAAGCCTAACCCTAAGCTTAAATCAAACCCTAAACCTAAAGCTAGGCTTAAATCTAAGCCTAAGGCTAAGCCTAACCCTAACCTATCCCTAAACCTAAGCCTAAACCTAAGCCTAAGGTTAAGCCGAACCCTAACCCTAACCCTAAACCTAACCCTAACATTAACACGTAACCCTAACCCTAAGCCTAAATCTAAGCCTAA
>NC_139793.1:30000-32500 GCF_965231275.1 Zosterops lateralis
TAACCCTAACCCTAAACCTAACCCTAACCCCTAACCCTAAACCTAACCCTAACCCCTAACCCTAACCCTAACCCTAACCCCTATCCCCAAGCCTAAGCCTAACCCTTACCCTAACCCGAACCCTAAAACTAAGCCTAACCCTAACTCCAACCCTAACCCTAAAACCTAACCCTAACCTTAATTCTAACCCAAAGCCTAACTCCAAACCTAAGCCTAATCCTAAGCCTAAATTTAACCCTAACCCTAACCCTAAACCTAACCCTAACTCTAACCTAAAACCTATCCCTAAGACTAACCCTAACCACACACTAACACCGAACCCTAACCCTAACCCTAACCCCACCCCTAACTCTAACCCAAAGCCTAGGCCTAATTCTAACCCTAACCGTAACCCTAACCCTAATCCTGAACCTAACCCTAATCCTAACCCTAACCCTAAAATAACCCTAACCCTGAACCTAAGACTTACCCTAACCCTAATCCCAAGCCTAACCCTAAGCCTAAGCCTAAATCTAACCCGAAACCTAACCCCTGACCCTAAGCCTAAGCCTAAGCATAACGCTAACCCTAAACTTAAGCCTAAACTTAAATCTAACCCTAAAACTAAACCTACGCCTAAGCCTAAGCCTAACCCAAAACCTAACCCAAACACTAACCCTAACCCTAACCCTAACGCTAACCCTAACCATAACCCTAAGCCTAACCCTAACCCCTAAGCCTAACCCTAACCCTTACCCCTAACCGTAACCCTAACCCTAACCCTAACCCTAACCCGAACCCTAAAACTAAGCCTAACCCTAACTCCAACCCTAACCCTAAACCCTAACCCTAACCCTAATTCTAACCCAAAGCCTAACTCCAAACCTAAGCCTAAGCCTAAGCCTAAATTTAACCCTAACCCTAACCCTAAGCCTAAGCCTAACCCTAACCCTAAACCTAACCCTAACACAAACCCTAACCCTAACCCTAACCCTAACCCTAAACCTAAGCCTAAGCCTAACCCTGATCCTGATCGTAACCCTGAGCCTACCCATAATCCTAAACCTAAGCCTAAATCTAACCCTAAAAGTAAAGCTAGGCCTAAACCTAAGTCTCAGCCTAACCCTAACCAAAACCTAACACTAATCCGAAACCTAGCCATAACCTTAACCCTAACCCTGACCCTTACCCTGCACATGACCCTAAAAGTAAACCTCACCCTGAACCTAACCCTGACCCTAATCCTAACTCTAATCATAAACTTAAATTTAACACAAACCCTAACCCTAACCCCAACACTAACCCCTAACCGTAACCCTAACCCTAACCCTGAACCTGACCCTGAGCCTAACCCTAACCCTAACCCTAATCCTGATCCAAACCCTGAGCCGAACCCTAAACTTAACCCTAACCCTAATCCTAAGCCTATCCCTAATGCTAACCCCTAAGCCTAACCCTAAGCCTAACCCTAACCCTCACCCTAACCCTTACCCTAACCCTAACTAAACCCTAAACCTAAGCCTAAGCCTAAACCTAAACCTAACCCTAACACAAACCCTAACCGTAACCCTAACCCTAAACCTAAGCCTAAGACTAACCCTAATCCTGATCCTAACCCTGAGCCTAACCATAATCCTAAGCCTAACCCTAATCCTGATCCTAACCATAAGGCTAACCCTAACCCTAAGCCTATCCCTAACGCTAACCCCTAACCCTAAACCTAACCCAAACCCTAACCCTAACCCTAAGCCTAACCCTAAACCTAAGCCTAAACCTAAGCCTACACTTAAGCCTGAGCCTAAGCCTAACCCTAAACCTAACTTGAATCCTAAAGTTAGGTTTAAGGATTAACCCTAAAACTAAACCTAAGCCTAAACCTAAGCGGAAGCCTAACCCTGAACCTAACCCTGAGCCTAACCCTAACCCTAACACTAACCCTAACCTTAACCCTAACCCTAACCCTAACCCTAACCCTTACCCTAACCCTTATCCTAACCCAAACCCTAATCCTAACCCTAACCCAAACCCTAACCCTAACTCTAACCCTAACTCTAAACCTAAGCCTAAGCCTAAGCCTAAATCTAACCCTAAACCTAAAACTAGGCCTAAACTGAAGTCTCAGCCTAACCCTAACACAAAACGTAACCCTAACTGTAAACCTAACCCTAACCCTCACCCTAACCTTTACCCTAACCCTAACCCTAATCATAACCCCTAACCCTAACCCTTACCCTATCCCTAAACCTAAGCCTAAGCCTAACCCTAATCCTAAACCTAAGCCTAACCCAAAACCTAACCCTAACCCTAAGCCTAAGCCTAACCCAAAACCTAAACATAACCCTAACTCAATGCCTAGGCCTAACACGAAACCTAACACTAACCCTAACCATCATCCTGAACCTAAAAATGAGCCTAACCATAACCCTAATCCAAACATTAACCCTAACCCTCACCCTCACCCTAACCCTAATCCTAACCCTAAGCCTAACCCTAACCCTAACCCTAAGCCTATCCCTAATGC